>NW_023994313.1:435000-456786 GCF_015586225.1 Lucilia sericata | reverse complement strand
GACAAAAAAATAAAACATGAAAACACCAACTAAACTTATAGTATGGCTGGCGCATGCAGATCATTAAAGGAATTATTTCATTAAAGTTGGGATTAAATGATGTTTTACTATCGTGAAAGTAGTTCAATTGGGTAATTTGCTAGAAATTAAATGGGAAAGGGAAATGATTATGATATTGACATTATGTTGGAAGTTGTCAATAAAATGATTTTCTGAATTAAAAAAAGTAATGGAATGTCATGGATTAAGCCTTAAATATAATGCTTGAATGCATCAGTTTAAAATAATTTACATGAGTTTAACCAAAACCAATCAGTTTCTGAAATTTGCCTAATAATGTTTTTTAGGAAAAGATATAGATTCAGGTTGAGAGAAGGATCATCAGAACCGAAGAACTAAGTTCACTATCAGTCGTGTTTTGTGATCCAACACAATCCCTTATATAGTGTTCTACGAAGGTAATATCGTCTGATGTTCAGAAACTACGTTCCGTAATACTTTAGATATTTTCCAATCAGTGCTCATGAGGCATATATGCATGCAAGAACATCGTTCCAAAGATATTTTGAACTAATTTGGGCGAAAATCAGGTAATGATAAAAAAGTTCCAGAGTTTTATACAACACGAACCAGCTCATTCTGAGGAGGCCGTTTATGATCTTCTTGTTAGGGTCATTACATAAGATCGTTGTGATCCAACATACCATTGTGATTTTCTCCATTTTTTAATTCAGACCTCTTTAAGTAGAACGATTTGCATTCCTCGAGTTAACTTCTTCGAGTTTTGTTCCCTATATAGAAAGTACAAGCCAATAATTACAGAGTGGGCTGTAAAACCTTACTCCTGAAAGGGCATTTGCTAAGGCTATTTCATATGTAGTCCAATATAGTGGTCCGATTTAAACCTTAGCAAACGATAACCCCCTAATGCCTTCTGGCTGTAAGTAAATACATACTATATATATTAATATCAACCCAATTTTGACATTCCGATAGGGACTTATGCCTAGAGGCTTGTGTAGGTCCTTAGGCTTGTTTTGTCTCCCAGTTTAGAGTCATACATGTAGCTGAAAACAGTAGCTCACAGTTCCCGACGAATTTGGTCTTTGGTATATGATAGGACGCGTACGATGTTTGCATATATCCTCCAAATATGCCCACTTTGTATCGATGACATGTCGTATAACCGCCTTTGGTCAATTCGCCTAAAGAATCGGCTGTAAGTGCCGACTAATATCTTAGTTTTGCAATTGGAGGAATATTCAGCAACGTTTTCAAAGTTATACGAAAAGTTGAGTTTATAGGAATGATATATGATAGGAATGATACTTCTCATACATTTAATTGACAACAGCCAACGATCTCTGTTGGAATCCGGCAATAAACTATACTCGTTATGCCTTGTCTGTCCGCATTGAAAGTCCAGTATGAGAGTGTTATAAATATTGTCTATAATGATCTGCAGATCTTCTGCATATATTCAAATTATCGGTATATCGATATCCATGATTCATTGTTTCAAGATTTCCATTGTTTTAAGGATAAAAGGATTTCCGAATTTTTAGATTTGCTTTTAAATTTGAAGTTTAAGATGGTTGGTTGCATTGTTATCATTATTTAGTTGTTGTAAAAATAATTATGTTTCAGTCAATCATATATAAATTTATAATTGCCATGAACATAAAAATGTTTACAGTAACTGAAATATTGTTAAAATCTAATTGAAATAACAATTATATGTTCTTGATAACAATATATTGTTACAGTGAACATAATATAATTGTAATAACCATGTCGAACTATGTTTTTTCACTGCGAGAGCGCTTGCTCCATGAATGAGTAAGAAAGTGATTGGAATAGGCTTGAATAATGTTTTAAAATGTTACAATACTAAGAAAACCCGTTGATTTGTTTCATTGGTAATCGTTTAATTAAACGGTAATATAATTAATAAATAAATCATTCTTTTAAAGTTTATTCAAATCATAGAATAATTTTTATTTTCCGTTTTTTCTTTTCCATAACTTTAAATTCGTTTTGAAAAGCTAAATTGAAATCTATTTCTTTTGCCTTTGATAGCAGTTTGTGGTAATAAAAGTGGAAATATAAATATGTACTTGTTTTCAAAATAAGGAAATTTAATAAATATAACAACTACTTTTAGTTAAATATAGTATTTTTATCTTAGTTTGCTTTATTTTATTTCATTATTTCAAAACATGGCCACGTTTTGAGTGCAATGTTGAAGCGCAATTTTTTAATATTTTTAATGATTTTGTGAAATCATCAGAAGATGCAAAAAATATGATTGAAATAAATAAGTGTGTTACCATAGGATGTTCGGAAATACTTCAATTCAATAAAACATTTAAAAATATTCATGTGAGTTTCATTTGAGACCTTTACTACGCTAAATGGGCGCTTTTACATAAAGAATGATCACATCGGTTCACTTTTTGAATCATGGAAATCTAAATTGTAACAAAATTTAAAACTCTTACATGAGTTTTAAAATTGAGAAAGTGTGGAGAAAACGTCCAATACCTTCTTTATCCAAGTTACTAGGAAGATCGAGGTTAAAGCACGTTTAAAGCAAGCATTTTTGACAAAAATGAAGTCCACAGTACGAAATTATGGTTGTCACAATTCTTCAACCTCATAATTGCTCATCTCGTACTACAACCCGAATACTTAGAAAGAAAAATATCTATATGGGGAAAGCAAAAGATCATTAGGATTGCAAATTCACCATCATGTTGACTAAGTAGTTACTATTAGGATGGAAAATTCTTCAAATGTATAAGGACTTTTGATATTTGTTTATGTTATGTGGATTTAGAACTAGGTCAAAAAAATTGTGTCATTTCTTGTCCTTGATCTCGTACTAGAACCAAGAGATATCAAAATATAAGTGTAGGTATATGAGTTGCAATAAATTCCGTAATGCAGTAAGTTAGATACAGATATATCCGATCACGTATGATCTGATGAGTTTATAGTTGATTTTAAATAGTCCTTACCGAGGGACCGAAAAGTGTAAAAAAAAACCAAATATATTAAAAATTGGATCCCATTAAATAACACATGACTTTGAGGTTTATATTTGATATAACTTTACTAAACTCTATATGTTTCGGTTCATAATTAGTCCAGACTCTGGACTCCTGAGGCCCAATTCTCTAAAAATTCGAATACTCATAAATCTTATATTAATATCGAAGATAAAGTGTTATATTCGGATATACCAAAGTCCCCATAATGGAGTAAACTATGGTCGATCTCTACAGAATTATGAATTATATGTAAACACTATGATTTTTGAATGATTTATTGAAAATGAACCGACTTAGTAAAAGTCCAATAGAATCTAATTGTCAAACTGTGCTCACTTTTTGACATTTATGATTAATATATTGTCGATTGATAAATGCTTCTAAATTATAGAAATTTTATTTGAAAATCAGCCCTCGAAGTTTTATCTCGAAATTGAGTTCGACAATGAGGGTAATTGTTGACGTTGATCCGGGTGAGATGTAGTTTCAACCATCGATTTATTGAAATCTAACTTTGGCGATAACTTGATTTCGAAAAATGGACCAATTAGCTTAAAAGGTCTTGCCAATTGACAACTTTCGACGCCTTTGAAGTCAACATTGCTCGTGTTTTCGTGACATACGACCAGCATTGATCGAAGAAGTGACCATTTTCTATATTAATAAAACCTTATCAATAGACAATATTTATGAAAATGTTAAGCCCTCTAGCTTCTATCATTGGAAACCTATAGATTTTTCAAAATTGAGGCAAACATACTCATAAACAGATGGACGACCATAGCTAGATCGTCATGGAATGTTTTAAGGACAAAGAATATATACTTTTGTGGGTTTGTTTGTAATATTTTGATGTATTACATAATATTTTCTGATGGTGGGGATAAAAATATTAATCACTATACGGTGAGGATCAATCCATTATAGGACCAAGTCTTGTATCGAAACATCGGCCGACAATTTTTAACCGAGAGATGTACACTTTTCTAAAGGATCGAGCTGCACTGAATCCGAATCTGATGTCAAATATTAAGCCTATATTTTAAAGTTGAGAGAAAGGACTTTCAGTTGGTATACAACATATTATAAATGAAGTTATCTTGACACCTTTATAATATCTCAAAAAAGGCCAGAAATTGCGTTTTTCCAAACTTCAGAACGCGATATCTCAAATATTAGATGTGATGGAGCTAGATTCCGATTCAGCGCGGATCCTTTTGAAAAGTATAGCTTGGCCTCAGGGTTTAGACTTTTTTCAAATTTTGTGGATCTGTGTAGTTTTTGCAAATTAAAAATAAATACTTTTGATTCCTTATTAGTCCTTAATGGGTTAATATTAATAACCGCTTTAACAAAAAACACCTTCAATTCACATGTTTATTTCTTCTTCTTTCGTCATGAATTTCTGAATGAATGTAAAAAATGTCCAGCAACGGTGTAAGTAAAACATGGGAAAACCAAATTGTAAAAACAAATAGATCTAAACGGAACGTGACTTAATTTTTAAAACATTTTTTCCAACACAAAGTTTATATAGAATTAGTTCTATTAATTTATTTATTAAATTTGCATATTTCTTATTAAATCATGACTTTAAATAAAACTTAACATACTCATCTTCCAATTGTTCGGGTCCATTTAAAGGTGGACTTATGCTAAAACGATGAGTCATATTGAGACTCTGATGCACTGATATTTCGATTTCGTTTTAAATATTCGTTTGTAACACTTTTTAATTAAGAATTAATTTTTTTATATTGACATAATAAACTGGAGACTAACAGATTTTATTTTAAACCCGACTCAGTTTAAGCTAAAATAAAACCAGGTTTATTTTTTTCATAAGAATTTTATTTTCGGAACACGGAAATTTAATTTATTAAGGAATTTGCTACACAAGTCCACGAGATTAACACACACACCACTTTGCCAGATATTAACACTTTTATTAATGGATTTTGTTTAATGAATGGTTAAAAAATAAAATTTGACAATTCGAATTTGTTGTTGTAGGTTATTTGGTCGATCGGTCGGTAGTTCTTACGACTGTAACAGAGACGACAACGTTTGAAAGAGTAATAAACACACATGAAATAAAAATTGACAATATTGCACGTCCGTCCAACACCAAAAAAAACACAATAACAACAACACCAATAGCAATAATAATAATACTAATAACAACAACAAATCTACAACAATCTTATATGAAAATTTTATAGAAAATATAACAACAAAAACTGTAACAACAACATTATAAAATATATATAAAAAAAATTGTTTTTGATATTTGTATAAGTGTAGGGTAGACAACAACAAGAATAACAGAAAATAAAATTTTCATACATTAGACGCCCTCACGTTTTGAATTACTTTTTGACTTGATTGTGGCTTTTTTTCTACTTACTCACTTGATTATTTACTTAGTACATATTGTTGTTGTTATTACTCTGTACTTGTTCTCATCATCATCATCGGTAGCTGTAGCAACAGCAACAACATCATTGCCGTTGTTGTCATTATCATCATCAGTGTCAGTTAGTATGAGTAGTATAGAGTAATAATCATCATAATAATGAAAGCGACTAGAACAACAACAATAATAACATTTACAAAAAAAAAAAAAACTGTAACATTTTAAAAGACGATAATCGCGATTATTTCTTATTAAATTTTGCCTTCTTTTTTTGTCGGAAACAGATTAGAACTATCTTATCCTTTTTAGGGGGCCAAACACGTGTAAGACCACATTATAACCAAAGGATTTCGGGATTTGTTAAGAAAGTTAATAAGATTATAAATAGATTAGTCTACAGTCTAGTCTATAGTCTAGTCTATAGTCTAGTCTATAGTCTAGTCTATAGTCTAGTCTATAGTCTAGTCTATAGTCTAGTCTATAGTCTAGTCTATAGTCTAGTCTATAGTCTAGTCTATAGTCTAGTCTATAGTCTAGTCTATAGTCTAGTCTATAGTCTAGTCTATAGTCTAGTCTATAGTCTAGTCTATAGTCTAGTCTATAGTCTAGTCTATAGTCTAGTCTATAGTCTAGTCTATAGTCTAGTCTATAGTCTAGTCTATAGTCTAGTCTATAGTCTAGTCTATAGTCTAGTCTATAGTCTAGTCTATAGTCTAGTCTATAGTCTAGTCTATAGTCTAGTCTATAGTCTAGTCTATAGTCTAGTCTATAGTCTAGTCTATAGTCTAGTCTATAGTCTAGTCTATAGTCTAGTCTATAGTCTAGTCTATAGTCTAGTTAGTCTAGTCTATAGTCTAGTCTATAGTCTAGTCTATAGTCTAGTCTATAGTCTAGTCTATAGTCTAGTCTATAGTCTAGTCTATAGTCTAGTCTATAGTCTAGTCTATAGTCTAGTCTATAGTCTAGTCTATAGTCTAGTCTATAGTCTAGTCTATAGTCTAGTCTATAGTCTAGTCTATAGTCTAGTCTATAGTCTAGTCTATAGTCTAGTCTAGCTATAGTCTAGATCTATAGTCCTAGTCTATAGTCTAGTCTATAGTCTAGTCTATAGTCTAGTCTATAGTCTAGTCTATAGTCTAGTCTATAGTCTAGTCTATAGTCCTAGTCTATAGTCTAGTCTATAGTCTAGTCTATAGTCTAGTCTATAGTCTAGTCTATAGTCTAGTCTTATAGTCTAGTCTATAGTCTAGTCTATAGTCTAGTCTATAGTCTAGTCTATAGTCTAGTCTATAGTCTAGTCTATAGTCTAGTCTATAGTCTAGTCTATAGTCTAGTCTATAGTCTAGTCTATAGTCTAGTCTATAGTCTAGTCTATAGTCTAGTTCTAGTCTAGTCTAGTCTAGTCTAGTCTAGTCTATAGTCTAGTCTATAGTCTAGTCTATAGTCTAGTCTATAGTCTAGTCTATAGTCTAGTCTATAGTCTAGTCTATAGTCTAGTCTATAGTCTAGTCTATAGTCTAGTCTATAGTCTAGTCTATAGTCTAGTCTATAGTCTAGTCTATAGTCTAGTCTATAGTCTAGTCTATAGTCTAGTCTATAGTCTAGTCTATAGTCTAGTCTATAGTCTAGTCTATAGTCTAGTCTATAGTCTAGTCTATAGTCTAGTCTATAGTCTAGTCTATAGTCTAGTCTATAGTCTAGTCTATAGTCTAGTCTATAGTCTAGTCTATAGTCTAGTTTATAGTCTAGTTTATAGTCTAGTCTATAGTCTAGTCTATAGTCTAGTCTATAGTCTAGTCTAGTCTATAGTCTAGTCTATAGTCTAGTCTATAGTCTAGTCTATAGTATAGTCTATAGTCTAGTCTATAGTCTAGTCTATAGTCTAGTATATAGTCAAGTCTATAGTCTAGTCTATAGTCTAGTCTATAGTCTAGTCTATAGTCTAGTCTATAGTCTAGTCTATAGTCTAGTCTATAGTCTAGTCTATAGTCTAGTCTATAGTCTAGTCTATAGTCTAGTCTATAGTCTAGTCTATAGTCTAGTCTATAGTCTAGTCTATAGTCTAGTCTATAGTCTAGTCTATAGTCTAGTCTATAGTCTAGTCTATAGTCTAGTCTATAGTCTAGTCTATAGTCTAGTCTATAGTCTAGTCTATAGTCTAGTCTATAGTCTAGTCTATAGTCTAGTCTATAGTCTAGTCTATAGTCTAGTCTATAGTCTAGTCTATAGTCTAGTCTATAGTCTAGTCTATAGTCTAGTCTATAGTCTAGTCTATAGTCTAGTCTATAGTCTAGTCTATAGTCTAGTCTATAGTCTAGTCTATAGTCTAGTCTATAGTCTAGTCTATAGTCTAGTCTATAGTCTAGTCTATAGTCTAGTCTATAGTCTAGTCTATAGTCAAGTCTATAGTCTAGTCTAGTCTATAGTATAGTCTAGTCTATAGTCTTGTCTATAGTCTAGTCTATAGTCTAGTCTATAGTCTAGTCTATAGTCTAGTCTATAGTCTAGTCTATAGTCTAGTCTATAGTCTAGTCTATAGTCTAGTCTATAGTCTAGTCTATAGTCTAGTCTATAGTCTAGTCTATAGTCTAGTCTATAGTCTAGTCTATAGTCTAGTCTATAGTCTAGTCTAGTCTATAGTCTAGTCTATAGTCTAGTCTATAGTCTAGTCTATAGTCTAGTCTATAGTCTAGTCTATAGTCTAGTCTATAGTCTAGTCTATAGTCTAGTCTATAGTCTAGTCTATAGTCTAGTCTATAGTCTAGTCTATAGTCTAGTCTATAGTCTAGTCTATAGTCTAGTCTATAGTCTAGTCTATAGTCTAGTCTATAGTCTAGTCTATAGTCTAGTCTATAGTCTAGTCTATAGTCTAGTCTATAGTCTAGTCTATAGTCTAGTCTATAGTCTAGTCTATAGTCTAGTCTATAGTCTAGTCTATAGTCTAGTCTATAGTCTAGTCTATAGTCTAGTCTATAGTCTAGTCTATAGTCTAGTCTATAGTCTAGTCTATAGTCTAGTCTATAGTCTAGTCTATAGTCTGGTCTATAGTCTGGTCTATAGTCTAGTCTTTAGTCTAGTCTATAATCTAGTCTTTAGTCTAGTCTATAGTCTAGTCTACAGTCTAGTCTATAGTCTAGTCTATAGTCTTATATAAGTCTTAATAATACTGCCGATTTTTGTAAAGATCGGACCTTGTTTGACCCTAGCCCCCATACAAAGTCCCCCTCAGAAAATGACGTGAATGTCCACAATTCACTAACAACAAGTATCTCGATGAAATTTCGCACAAAAACATTTTATTTAAAAATAAATCACACCAATAAATTTTATAAGGATCGGTACAATTTTTGATCTAGCCCCCATACAACCGGACCTTCCGATTTGGAACTTTAAGATCAGCACTACATCAAATATACTACTATTTTTCCAAAAATTGGCACAACTAAGTTTTATATAAGAATAAATAACACTACTGATTTTCGTCATGATCGGGCCTCATTTGACCCTAGCCTCTATACAAAGTCCTCTTCAAAAAATGACTTTAATGTCTACTGTTCACTAACAAACACTAGTATCATGATGAAATTCGGCAAACATAATTTTTATATAAACATAAAATGACGAAGATCATTGAAATGGTTGAAATCGATCCATTATTTAGTAGCTCAACTATATTTTATACAAGTCTTGATGACCTTGCTGAATATCATAATAAGTGGGCCTCATTTAACCCTATCTCTCATACAGATCCATTCACCAAGTTCTATGGCTGCTTTCAGTAAATTAGTTTTTCGTCAATAAATTTATTAAATATGTTAAAACCAAGGTAAAATTCAACACAAATGCTTTATTATTGAAAATAGATATTCGAATTTGGTGTGGGGTATCATATGGTCGGCCACGCCCCGACTATAGTTTCTTACTTGTCAAGAAATCAATTTATTCAAGATATCCGAAAATGTTGGAAAGTTATGATGTTTTATCACTATATACTTTTGTGAGACATTTGTTTTTTCAAAACAGAAACAAGTTCCTATTGCTTGGACTCCTAGAACATGGTCTATATAAAATGCCAGACATCTCTTACAGAATCAATAAAATGTATTAACCGACCCACACCATGAACATATCCATATTAAAGTGCTTAAATTTTAAAGTAATCACTTGTTCTATTGTAGAAATTACAATACTGGTTTAGTGATGCCAATACATAAACAATTTTCAATTCTCACACTTTTCTTTAAATATTGGAATTTTTTTTGGATTTCTAAAAATAATTAAATAATTTAATGACTGCATGCATTATTGTTTCTTAAAAAGTTTTGTTATTATTTATTATTTAATATACTCATTTGCAAATAAATGCTAATTGTAAAACTTTAAATAAGATTTGTGTATTTCGGAAAATTTTCATGAATAACTTTTTATAACATTACAAAATAAGATGAAATCGATAGGAATGAAGTATAAAAGACCTTGGTTGTTGCAAATTTAAAAATACTTTTTTAAATTATAACATATAAATAAAAATAAATATGTCAGGACTAATGAATATATTAGAACTGGATAATTGTGATTTCTCTTGCCCGTGCCGATTATTGCGCATTGCAGTGACATTTAAATCTCAATTGAAATTTAAGACTCATGAACAGAGTAAAAGAAATAAGAAACTAAATGTACGATTGAATGTCCGTAATCATATGAATAAGAAAAAAAAAAATAAGTTATAAATTTCCTGGTATTATTTTAAACTTGTATATAAAATATTTTTATTTGTTTGTATGTTTATTGATGTGTTTTCTTCGTTTGTTTTATGTACATTTTTCATTAAATTAATTTATATTTAAACTATATACATATACAATTGATGAAAGAGACATTATCACTCTGTCTCTTTTTCTTACACTCTACATTTTTCTTCTCTAATTCTCCTTAAAATTTATCTCTCAACGCCACGATCATTGTATGCCCGCTTCTCATGCCAAAGTGACAAATTTCAATTCAAACAAAAAAATTATAATAATAAAAAAAATTTGCCAAAACAACAACAAGAAGAATTTAATAAAACAAGTGTCAAAATATATAACAATTTGAATCAGATCTTAAAGAAGAGCTCTAGGCAGTTGATTTTACTGATCGTCAGTTTGTTTCACTTAAAGTCAGTCAATATTTTTATTGGCCTCTCTATCTTAACTGGCTCTCATACATACAATTCAATTTTTCAATTGAAAAATATTGTAGATTCTTATAAAAAATGTCTTAATTTAGATGTTTTTTTTTTTGCGTTTACTTTACTATTCTTCTTCTGTTTACATTATCACTTTTCATGTGTTATCATTCCATTATTCATATTTTATTTATGATCGTTAAATTAAATGGTGTTGTTAGTACAAATGGGGATAAAAGTACTATGTACTTTTGTGGGGTACTATTCATAGGTTTTATCAGCGTGTGTAATTGATTGATCCAGCGGCTTAAATCGTATGATCTTCTAGGCCGAAAATTAAGATATTTCTTTTCTTTTCCTACGATGCTATGTAATCCATTTTAACAGATAGATATCGAATACAGGAATCAGAAGGGCCTCTGTAATTCCAATTTGATCAACAAAATCATAAAATTAATTGAAAAGTCTTAATAATCTTTAGTACTTTAATGTGGTTTTAAGGTACTTAGTAATCTGTTATCTGTACTAATAATGCACATAAAATTTAATCAATTTATTTATAAAATTTTATATCAACCTTATAGCGGAGTATAGTAAAACTCGATTATAATCAGAACTTGAGAACTGTCAAATGAAGCTAAATCTTTTATTCGAATTTATTTTAGATCATTTGCAGTTTTGAATGTTTGCTTATTTAAGTACAATTTATAATAGAATATACGGGCCAACAAGAAAGTATATTTTTGTAAAGGATTTAAGCTACGCTGGATTGAAATCTGAACTCAGAATTTCATCATCACGTCAAATTTTTGGGATATAGTGTCCTTAAAATTGAATATTTCATCCGTTATAAAGCGCGAAGACTAACGTCCAGACTTTAGACTGAACTATAGTATAGTTTATGGAACGGACTACATTTCAGTTTAAAGAATAGACTAAGGTTTAGACTAACTATACAATAGTTTAGTCTATAGAATGGACTATATTTCAGTTCATAGACAGGACTATAATAAGACTAACGACTATGCTAAAGACTAAGGACAAGACTATAGTCTGAACAATTGTTAAATTTATAGAATGGACTATTGTTTACTTTATGGGCTTGACTAACGACTTGACAATAGCTTAATTTATAGAATGGACAATGGACTGAACTACAGTTTACTCTACAAAATGGACTATTGTTTAGACTAACGACTAAACTATAGACTGTAGAATAGTATAGCCTATAAAATGGATTATATTTTAGACTTAGACTAACGACCAGGATTTAGACTAGACTATAGACTATTCAAAAGTTTAGTGTATAAAATGGACTATATTTCAGTTCATAGACTGGACTATAATTAAGACTAACGACTATGCTATAGATTAACGACTAGACTATAGAATGGACAACATTTTAGTTTACAGACCGAACTACAGTTTAGTCTATAAAATGGACTATGGTTTAGACTAGAAGCTACACTATAGACTGGTTAGTCTATAGAATGGATTATATTTCAGTCCATAGACTGAACTATAATTTAGACTAACGACTATGCCATAGCCTGGACAATAGTAAGGTCTATAAAATTAATTATTATTTAGTTTATAGGATAGACTATTCCTTATTCTAACGACCAGGCTTTAGTCTCAACAGTAGTTAAGTTTTTAGAATGGATTATATTTAAGTTTATAGACTGATCTACAGCTTAGTCCATAGATCGGAATATAGTTTAGACTAAAGTCCTTACAATAGTTTAGTCTATAGAATGAACTATATTTTGCTTTGTAGACTGGACTATTATTTAGACTAACGAGTATACTATAGACTGGACATTAGTTAAGTTTATAAACTGAACTACTGTTTAATCTATAGAATAGAAAATGGTTTAATCAATAGAATGGAGTTTGTAGACTGGATTATCATTTATACTAACGACTTAACTATAGACTTACAACTAGACTTAAGGCTGGACTACAGTTAAGTCTAAAGAATGGACTAGTTTTGAGTTAATAAGTTATATTTAAGACTTGCGACCAAATTTAAATATGGGACTAGACTATAGACAGCACCATTGTTTAGTCTATAGAATGGAATATATTTTAGTTTATAGACGGGATTATAACTTAAACAAAATACTAGATCATAAGCTAGTCTATGGTTAGGTCTGTATAATGAACTATATTTTAATTAAAAGACTGAACTACAGTCTAGTCTATAGAATGTTCTATGGTGTTGTCTATAGATTGGAATATTATTCGGACTACTATAGACTTTATAGTTTAACGTATAGAATGGAATTTATTTTAATTTATAGACCTGACTTAGGCCTATATTAGACTATTGTTAAGTCTAAAGACTGGTAAAAATTCAATTTAGTTTTGTCAAAAAAATGGATATTAGTTTAGTCTAGAGACTAAGATTTAATGTTTATGCTAAACTATCATTTATTCTATAAACTGGTTATAACCTCAACTATATAGTTCGCCTATAGACTAGGACTATACTGACATCTTTTCGCCCAAAATTGGGTCCCTCTTCGAAGTATTTTTAAGCCTTTGTTGAGTTTGATCTTGTATGTATATTATAAGCAAAAATCGACAAGTTTTTGTATGTAAAATTTAGATCCTAATCCTCCTACACAGTTTCACAAATAGTAGTGATGATCCCGGATGATCTAGTTTTTATTTGGAATATATGTGATGAACGATCCTTTCGAATTTGTCTACTTTGAAGAGTCTTAAAATTGGCGCATTGAATTTGAAGTTCATTATATCCATGTTTTTCTGTAGCATGTATTTGAATTATTATTTTGTGTTGATATTTGTCGGAGAATAAAATTATTTCCTTGGATTTTTATTACGATCATGTTGGTTGCTTGGAATGCAGCCTTTAGTGATTTATCAAATTGTTTGTGATTTATTTATGACGATTTTATGTTAATTTCAAAGTGATCTTTGATCATAAAATTAGCATACTGATAAAACCTGCACTTGGGCACGTTTGTCAGGGAGTATATAAAGAAATGGGTTTTGTGATTCTTTTCTTTGCTATTATGCTAATATTGAAAAAGTAGTTTCAAATAAAAATTTTTGTAACGAATACCTTTTTTTACTGAATGTTCGTATTACTTAATGTCTCATTAATCCTGGTTATAAGAGACATTAAAAGGACATTAAATAACTTCTTCAGTATAACAATTATTGGGCCTTGGAATAAAAATAAACAAGAAATAAGATGTAGACGGGTATGAATAACCATATAATAACCTACACTAGCTGTTAGTTTGTCTTACATGATTTTGGTATCCAGGGTCATACAAAGAGACAATTTTGGCCAAATCGACATCAAATTCGGTACAACGAATTCGTTTAGTATATTTTGCCTGGCAATCTTCAGCTTAAACCGATTACACCCTTCTTATTATAGTAGCGTAGGGTATAAAAAATCCATTTACTGACATTAACAAATTTTCTTTTTAAATTTCAAAGAGATTAAAAGAATTACATAAAAGAAAGACAGACACTCACACAAATAGGAACTAAGTATATTTTTTATAATAAATACATTAAACAAATATTTATTTATTTATTATTTTCTTTAGAAAATAAATGCTAAAAAGAACTCGACTAACAATGGGAGATTTGCGCATTAAAGTTGTCGTTCGTGATTTTGTTTCATTTTTCTTTTAAATAAACCTAAAAAGATTACAATGAAAATTGACCCGATTCTTTAGAATAAAAAGTGTTCCATAAAACGAGATGATACTTATTCATTGGAAATAAAAGAAAATTAATCTTGAGGGTTTGCTATACCAATTTTATTAGCATGTGCAAGAGATTAAAAGAGAAGTATTTTAATTTATATATTTTTATGGGTGTAGTTATCATTAAAAGTAAAATAATTTCAAAAAGAAAATTCTTAAAAAACATATATTTAAGTTTATTTTAGTAAAAAGCATCAACATAATCATGTGTACTTAGTATTTGTTTACATTTAATTTATCAACCGGATATCAATTTACCTGCATTTCCTATACGATTTGATTAAAATTAATTTCTTTTATAATTCTCTATAAATAAATTTGTTGTCCAAGTGTGTTTGTTGTTTCAAGTTTGATAAGGTAACAACAGTTTAGTCTACAAAAAATCTAATCAATGAAAATTGCACTGATGTAAACAAAATTGTACAGCGTAACGTAATAGTACATAAGTAAAGTCATGTCAAGTATCGTATGGCATGTGAGTATCGTTTTTAATTTGTAACATTTGTTTTAGTTGCAGAAAAATAAACAAATATCAATTAATTTAATAACATCACAATATTTTGCAAAAAAAAAAAAAACAAAAAATACAACATAATCATATTAATAATAAAACATATGTATGTACCCACTGTGGGTATTAGTTGACAGAGAAAACAGCTGACAGTGAAATTGATATATAAAACGAAAAATAAATGTATAATATTAAGTCAGTTCTCAAAAAAATGTTAACATATTCGCAGTAAACTAAGTTTAAATAAATAATTAATTTGATTAAAAACTTATAGACAGACATGATCGTCCTATATAGATGTTTGAACTGACCCACATGGAACTTAATGAAATGACTTTAATGTTTATGGCTCTCTATGCTATTTAACAGAATTCACCTTCATGTGAAAGTCTAGTCTATAGTCTAGTCTATAGTCTACTCTATAGTCTAGTCTATAGTCTACTCTATAGTCTAGTCTATATCCAGTCTATAGTCTTGCCTATAGTCTAGTCTATAGTCTAGTCTAGTCTAGTCTAGTCTATAGTCTAGTCTAGTCTATAGTCTATAGTCTAGTCTAGTCTAGTCTAGTCTAGTCTAGTCTATAGTCTATAGTCTATAGTCTATAGTCTATAGTCTATAGTCTATAGTCTATAGTCTATAGTCTATAGTCTTTAGTCTATAGTCTATAGTCTAGTCTAGTCTAGTCTAGTCTAGTCTATAGTCTAGTCTATAGCCTAGTCTATAGTCTAGTCTATAGCCTAGTCTAGTCTAGTCTATAGTCTAGTCTATAGTCTATAGTCTAGTCTATAGTCTAGTCTATAGTCTAGTCTATAGTCTAGTTTATAGTCTAGTCTATAGTCTAGTCTATAGTCTAGTCTATAGTCTAGTCTATAGTCTAGTCTATAGTCTAGTCTATAGTCTAGTCTATAGTCTAGTCTATCGTCTAGTCTATAGTCTAGTCTATAGTCTAGTTTATAGTCTAGTCTATAGTCTAGTCTATAGTCTAGTTTATAGTCTAGTCTATAGTCTAGTCTATAGTCTAGTTTATAGTCTAGTCTATAGTCTAGTCTATTAGTCTAGTCTATAGTCTAGTCTATAGTCTAGTCTATAGTCTAGTCTTATAGTCTAGTCTATAGTCTAGTCTAGTCTAGTCTATAGTCTAGTCTATAGTCTAGTCTATAGTCTAGTCTATAGTCTAGTCTATAGTCTAGTCTATAGTCTAGTCTATAGTCTAGTCTATAGTCTAGTCTATAGTCTAGTCTATAGTCTAGTCTATAGTCTAGTCTATAGTCTAGTCTATAGTCTAGTCTATAGTCTAGTCTATAGTCTAGTCTATAGTCTAGTCTATAGTCTAGTCTATAGTCTAGTCTATAGTCTAGTCTATAGTCTAGTCTATAGTCTAGTCTATAGTCTAGTCTATAGTCTAGTCTATAGTCTAGTCTATAGTCTAGTCTATAGTCTAGTCTATAGTCTAGTCTATATCTAGTCTATAGTCTAGTCTATATTCTAGTCTATAGTCTAGTCTATAGTCTAGTCTATAGTCTAGTCTATATTCTAGTCTATAGTCTAGTCTATAGTCTAGTCTATAGTCTAGTCTATAGTCTAGTCTATAGTCTAGTCTATAGTCTAGTCTATAGTCTAGTCTATAGTCTAGTCTATAGTCTAGTCTATAGTCTAGTCTATAGTCTAGTCTATAGTCTAGTCTAGTCTAGTCTATAGTCTAGTCTATAGTCTATAGTCTAGTCTAAGTCTAGTCTATAGTCTAGTCTATAGTTAGTCTAGTCTAGTCTATAGTCCTAGTCTATAGTCTAGTCCTATAGTCTAGTCTATAGTCTAGTCTATATAGTCTAGTCTAGTCTATAGTCTAGTCTATAGTCTAGTCTATAGTAGTCTATAGTCTAGTACTAGATCTAGTCTATAGTATCTATACTATAGCTAGTCTATAGTCTAGTCCTATAGTCTAGTCTATAGTCTAATCTATAGTCTAGTCTATAGTCTAGTCTATAGTCTAGTCTATAGTCTAGTCTATAGTCTAGTCTATAGTCTAGTCTATAGTCTAGTCTATAGTATAGTCTATAGTATAGTCTATAGTCTAGTCTATAGTCTAGTCTATAGTCTAGTCTATAGTCTAGTCTATAGTCTAGGTCTATAGTCTAGTCTATAGTCTAGTCTATAGTCTAGTCTATAGTCTAGTCTATAGTCTAGTATATGTCTAGTCTATAGTCTAGTCTATAGTCTAGTCTATAGTCTAGTCTATAGTCTAGTCTATAGTCTAGTTCTAGTTATAGTCTAGTCTAGTAGTCTAGTCCATAGTCTAGTCTATAGTCTAGTCTATAGTCTAGTCTATAGTCTAGTCTATAGTCTAGTCTATAGTCTAGTCTATAGTCTAGTCTATAGTCTAGTCTATAGTCTAGTCTATAGTCTTGTCTACAGTCCAGTCTATTTTATATTTGACTGGACTAAAATCTTTAAACGAATGAAGGCACACAAATATCTAGAGGAAAATAACCAAATAAAAGAAAATTAACCTTAAACAAGGAAATAAACAAAACAAATTCAAAACATCTGAGAAAAAAACGTCATAGTTGCCTCATTCGTAACTAATAGATATGAAAATGTTGTTGATAGTAATGTGGCATAAGTTCTGTGGTGCTGCTGAACCTTCACAACACAATATGTGGCATGTTATTGACATTGATACTCGGTCTGACTGGCTGTTGTCAATGGACTTGAAACAACAATCAACCACATGTTGTTCCAATTGTTTCTTCTCTTATGTTTTTTGCTATTTTGTCATGCAGTGTGAAATGTAGAAAATTTTAAGATCAATAATAGACAAAGTGAATATGTTAAATTGATTTGTTAACAGTTTTTATTTTCTATTCATTTTCCAATTGTAGCAGTTATTTTCTTTGTTGTTTCTTCTTTCCTGCTGTCAAATTTATGCAAAAAACGAAAGCATAAAGAATAAATGGAATTGTATTGAAATGTCTATGGAAACATTTCTATTATTGTTACTTTTCTATCAATTTATTTGTTAAATCGTAGGTAGGTAGGTAGGTAGGTTGATAGGAGGATGTATACTACATCAAATCCGAAGAAATACACCTAGGCCACTATCGGGCCTGTTGTGCGCTCCAATTCAAGAAAAAAAAAAAAAAAAAAAAAAAAAAAAAAAAAAAATTGTTCACTGAATGTATTATTTTTCCATGTTCAGAAACTCAGTTTCCTGGACGTAATTCCTAAGAATCTTCCAATCGGTGTTGGTTAAGAATGTTATTTCTGGAATAACATCACTTCCAAGATACTTGGAAGTTTACCTAATCATAACACAAGCTTCCAGGCAGAAGTACGAGCAATAACGGAATGTGTAAATTGGATTAGAATAAATATGGCGCCCACAGGGCTTAATATATTTACCGACAGCCAGAAGGCAATTTGTGCGATATCAGGTGATAGAATTAAATCTAAGACCGTATTGGATTGTAAGAAAGCTTTAACTGAATACTCTCCCAGAGGTAAGGTTCACATCATATGGGTACCAGGCCACTCGGGAGTAGCCGGCAACGAAAGGGCGAATGTAATAGCTTTAAAGGGAAGGGAGCTCGATGTAGTTAACCTGACAAACGCAAAACCATTCGACGCAACAAAAGCTGAATTAAAAATATGGATGAGAGAATCCCATAAGGCCTCTTGGAATAATGAAACGGTGGGTAGAACCACAAAGATTCTATGGGGTGACCCTGATGAGAGCAAGACGAGAAATCTTCTCAAAATGAGCAAGTCTGAGGTTAGTATGATGGTACGTATTCTCAGTGGACACACAGGATTACGAGCACATCTATACAAAATTGGACGTGCGAATTCAGACGAATGTAGAGCATGTGGAGAGGACAGTGAAACTCTGGAGCACTTTCTTTGCCATTGTCAGGCATTCGTCGAAGTTAGATCCAAGTATCTTGTTAAATCGTAAGAATATTTGTTTGTTAAATGTTTTTATGATGACTTTGTTTCTTTTCATTTATCATTTGGTTTTAATGTGACGGATGTTTTTATCTTTTCTTTTCACACGTCTTTAATTACATTTGTTTTCCTTATTGTGTGTTTCTATTTTGGCTTGTTTTTTTTTGCTCGAATGAAATTTATATAAAACAATTTAAAATCTATTAGCACTTGTTGAATTTTGGAAATAATCTTATTAGACACTTTGGGATTTAGGTAATCGTAAGCCATTTCCTACCGTCTTACTTGCTAAATCATGTTCTTTTTATAGATTTCATATACATATATTTGTGGTTACAAGTAATAGTAGTTTAAGTCGATAATCATTTTCGAAGGAAAATAAATACAAACCAAAGTTCTGCACTAATATCGGAATATATGTACATGTAGTTTGAAGCCAAGATTATTTCTCAGATTCCGTTTTATAGTGGGAGAGTTGAATTCATTAGTTTTAATCGGTTTTCCCACATTTTGTACTTGAAAAAGTTATGTAGAGATCCCCGATATATAATTATATACGAGCTATTTGTGCCAGGTACCAAGACTAACTAGCCCTGTTCACACTATTTCTTTGAGCTCAACGACAAAAGACAGCCTGAAGACAACATTTCTCCTAAATCGGCTCTTAGACTAGAAGAACCGACAGAATACTAACAACGTAAGACTGGGCTGTTGAACAGTGGAAACAAGCCTCGAAGGAATGCGGTTAATAGAAAAATTATTTTGATACAAATAAATGGCACCTCAATATTAAAGGTAAAACAAGACAGAATACGATGATTTGGTCTGACATTATGGTAATCCATATGTTAAATAGTTTGATTGTTGGGCATCGATATGAAAGCGAAAAGAATAAAAAGATTAAATCTCAAGAAATGAGCACCTATAAATCTGCATATAATGGCCATATCTGCTTGCAGCTTTGAGAGGCTTAATTCATCTGGAAGTTGGAGATCAAGAACATATGGACTTGCTAAGATCAATCAACCATCCGACTATATTACAACACACACAGACTTTGATAAAGTTTTCAAAGGCAGAGATCCTTCCAGAAGAGAGTGGTGTACTGAACTGAACCAACCATCCGACTATATTACAACACACACAGACTTTGATAAAGTTCTTAAAATTAAAGTCAGATATCCTTCCAGGAGAAAGTGTTGTAGGGGAATTTTTACAGATGTTTCGAAAATGAACTGCGGTGTTGGTTCTGGTGTCTTCTGTGAAGAAGCTGCGGTGAGTATATTTCACCGTCTTTCAGGCTGAAATATTTGCGATAGAGTCAGACTGTAGGATACTACATGCCCTCAATATTCGCGACCACATAGGAATTTTTGTCGATAGTCAACCGGAACTTCTCTCACTAAACTCGTATACTACCACTTCCTTATTAGTTAGACAATGCAAGAAGGATCTGTCAAGGATGGATCGCCTGTCTGACATTACTCTTGTTAGGGTTCCCGCTCATAGGGATTATTATGGAAATGAACTGGTAGACGAGCTTTTCAGAAAGGATCTGCTCTTGATATCTCCAATGCCGTTTCATTTGCAACTCCGTTAAGTTTTATCAAGAGCAGTATCCTCAAATTCTTTATTCGAAAGGCTGAAAATAGGTGGAATAACCAAATTGTTGTGCCTTCCTCCAATGAGAAACCTTACAAACCGAAGTAGGCGGGATGTATCGAAGTTGATATCAGTTATAACAGGACACTCGGCGCTAGTCACACATGCAAGTCGGCTTGAATACTGTCACAGTTGCAATGACAGGAAAAAGGAAGAAATTGTCTTCCATATTCTCTGTGAAAACCCTGTTCTAGCCGTTCAGAAAAACTGTTTTCTTGGCAGTTAATTCATATCTAACCTTGGTGAGATATCTGGGTGTGAGCTTAATGGTATCCTGAGATTTCTCACGGCTACAGGCTGAATATAATATTATACAATACTACATCTGATGAGTGGAGCGGTCCGGTTAAAACGGAGTCTCTTCGACTCTACTTGACTGGTCGCGCAGTAAACTACCACCTTAACCAATAACTACTATCGCTACTTTACATCTAACTGTCTATAATAGGGTAAATTTGTGAGATATGTGTGTTCGGAAACATCTCAGATTGTAGTTAGTAACTAATCGTTATGTATTCCCTTCCTTGATTCTTATCGCTTATTATTACTTAATTATTAAAGTTCACAAAAAACTTGCACTTTGCACACAATCCAAATCATCCATGAATTAAGTAAATTATTTATTACCTGTTTAGAATTACTGCACCAATTATAACTTGTCTACGCTGGAAGTGACATTATTGTACAATAACTATTCTCTGTATCCGTTTTATTACAGCATTGCCATAAAATAAGTTGTTGATTTTTGCTTGCTTCTCGATACGTTTGACTGGTTTTTTGGGCGAGCAGTATCTCGTATTACATTGTATGTGGATTTTTTCTGCACATATTGATTTAATTAGAAAATTGTTTTAATACATTAGTATAAACAACTTTTTTGTCGTTGTTTGTATGTTGTATTTATAACCTGAGACGCTATAGTGGGTAGGGTATCATACGTTTGTTCTAAAGTTTGTAATGAATAAAATTATTAATCCTAGAAAACTGACAAACAGAGATAAATAAATTTGAAACCAAATTTGGACTCAAGATGAAGAAGATATAACAGATGTTGTAACTTGATTTTAAAGTCGACAAGTCAGGTAAAAGTATATTCGAGCTGTTACACCATCTAAAATATGGCCTAAGTTGGGATTTTTTAGCATTTGGGACACAATATCTCGAAAACTTGATGTGATTGTAAGGCCGAATTCGGATTCAGCACAGCTTAATCCTTTAAAGTATACATTGGTATCGGAGTTAAAAGTTTGATGGTATATCGCAGTTTAGGGTATCATATAGTC